>NC_092108.1:16924403-16966903 GCF_045679555.1 Salvelinus alpinus | reverse complement strand
TTCAACTGTGAGAGACGGAATCTAAAACAAAAATCCAGAAAATCACATTGTATGATTTTTAAATAATTAATTTGCATTTTATTGCATGACATAAGTATTTGATCACCTACCAACCAGTAAGAATTCCGGCTCTCACAGACCTGTTAGTTTTTCTTTAAGAAGCCCTCCTGTTCTCCACTCATTACCTGTATTAACTGCACCTGTTTGAACTCGTTACCTGTATAAAAGACACCTGTCCACACACAATCAAACAGATTCCAACCTCTCCACAATGGCCAAGACCAGAGAGCTGTGTAAGGACATCAGGGATAAAATTGTAGACCTGCACAAGGCTGGGATGGGCTACAGGACAATAGGCAAGCAGCTTGGTGAGAAGGAAACAACTGTTGGCGCAATTATTAGAAAATGGAAGAAGTTCAAGATGACGGTCAATCACCCTCGGTCTGGGGCTCCATGCAAGATTTCACCTCGTGGGGCATCAATGATCATGAGGAAGGTGAGGGATCAGCCCAGAACTACACGGCAGGACCTGGTCAATGACCTGAAGAGAGCTGGGACCACAGTCTCAAAGAAAACCATTAGTAACACACTACGCCGTCATGGATTAAAATCCTGCAGCGCACGCAAGGTCCCCCTGCTTAAGCCAGTGCATGTCCAGGCCTGTCTGAAGTTTGCCAATGACCATAGATGATCCAGAGGAGGAATGGGAGAAGGTCATGTGGTCTGATGAGACAAAAATAGAGCTTTTTGGTCTAACTCCACTCGCCGTGTTTGGAGGAAGAAGAAGTATGAGTACAACCCCAAGAACACCATCCCAACCGTGAAGCATGGAGGTGGAAACATCATTCTTTGGGGATGCTTTTCTGCAAAGGGGACAGGACGACTGCACCGTATTGAGGGGAGGATGGATGGGGCCATGTATCGCGAGATCTTGGCCAACAACCTCCTTCCCTCAGTAAGAGCATTGAAGATGGGTCGTGGCTGGGTCTTCCAGCATGACAACGACACGAAGCACACAGCCATGGCAACTAAGGAGTGGCTCCGTAAGAAGCATCTCAAGGTCCTGGAGTGGCCTAGCCAGTCTCCAGACCTGAACCCAATAGAAAATCTTTGGAGGGAGCTGAAAGTCCGTATTGCCCAGCGACAGCCCCGAAACCTGAAGGATCTGGAGAAGATCTGTAGGGAGGAGTGGGCCAAAATCCCTGCTGCAGTGTGTGCAAACCTAGTCAAGAACTACAGGAAACGTATGATCTCTGTAATTGCAAACAAAGGTTTCTGTACCAAATATTAAGTTCTGCTTTTCTGATGTATCAAATACTTATGTCATGCAATAAAATGCAAATTAATTACTTAAAAATCATACAATGTGATTTTCTGGATTTTTGTTTTAGATTCCGTCTCTCATAGTTGAAGTGTACCTATGATAAAAATTACAGACCTCTACATGCTTTGTAAGTAGGAAAACCTGCAAAATCGGCAGTGTATCAAATACTTGTTCTCCCCACTGTATGTGATATCTTTCAAAAAATCTGCATTAGACAGGATTCCCTTCACATACTGACCAGCTCATGTTATAGACAGGATTACCTACACATACTGACCAGCTCATATTATAGACAGGATTACCTACACATACTGACCAGCTCATATTATAGACAGGATTACCTACACATACTGACCAGCTCATGTTATAGACAGGATTACCTACACATACTGACCAGCTCATGTTATAGACAGGATTACCTACACATACTGACCAGCTCATGTTATAGACAGGATTACCTACACATACTGACCAGCTCATGTTATAGACAGGATTACCTACACATACTGACCAGCTCATGTTATAGACAGGATTACCTACACATACTGACCAGCTCATGTTATAGACAGGATTACCTACACATACTGACCAGCTCATGTTATAGACAGGATTACCTTCACATACTGACCAGCTCATGTTATAGACAGGATTACCTACACATACTGACCAGCTCATGTTATAGACAGGATTACCTACACATACTGACCAGCTCATGTTATAGACAGGATTACCTACACATACTGACCAGCTCATGTTATAGACAGGATTACCTACACATACTGACCAGCTCATGTTATAGACAGGATTACCTACACATACTGACCAGCTCATGTTATAGACAGGATTACCTACACATACTGACCAGCTCATGTTATAGACAGGATTACCTACACATACTGACCAGCTCATGTTATAGACAGGATTACCTACACATACTGACCAGCTCATGTTATAGACAGGATTACCTACACATACTGACCAGCTCATGTTATAGACAGGATTAACTTCACATACTGACCAGCTCATGTTATAGACAGGATTACCTACACATACTGACCAGCTCATGTTATAGACAGGATTACCTACACATACTGACCAGCTCATGTTTTAGACAGGATTACCTTCACATACTGACCAGCTCATGTTATAGACAGGATTACCTACACATACTGACCAGCTCATGTTATAGACAGGATTACCTACACATACTGACCAGCTCATGTTATAGACAGGATTACCTACACATACTGACCAGCTCATGTTTTAGACAGGATTACCTTCACATACTGACCAGCTCATGTTATAGACAGGATTACCTACACATACTGACCAGCTCATGTTATAGACAGGATTACCTACACATACTGACCAGCTCATGTTATAGACAGGATTACCTACACATACTGACCAGCTCATGTTATAGACAGGATTACCTACACATGCTGACCAGCTCATGTTATAGACAGGATTACCTACACATACTGACCAGCTCATGTTATAGACAGGATTACCTACACATACTGACCAGCTCATGTTATATACAGGATTACCTACACATACTGACCAGCTCATGTTATAGACAGGATTACCTACACATACTGACCAGCTCATGTTATAGACAGGATTACCTTCACATACTGACCAGCTCATGTTATAGACAGGATTACCTTCACATACTGACCAGCTCATGTTATAGACGGAAGCGTTCTACATGGCAGTCCAATCTAAACTCATCTCTTCGCATGTCCAGCTCATTCATTATCTCAGCCAATCAATGCTAGTGGGAAGGTTGCCCCCCTTTTTCTGTGGCTAAACCAGCTAGGCAATTTTATTTGTATTTACAGATGTCAAACAGGTTTGATATTAAGGCATATGAAAGTTCACATGTTCTAG
The DNA here is from genome assembly GCF_045679555.1 of Salvelinus alpinus. Taxonomy (NCBI): domain Eukaryota; kingdom Metazoa; phylum Chordata; class Actinopteri; order Salmoniformes; family Salmonidae; genus Salvelinus; species Salvelinus alpinus. The sequence goes on along the minus strand of NC_092108.1, from coordinate 16,963,686 downwards.
AAGGCATTTCTGCCAAAATATGCATTTTGTAGGACGGCTCAGGAGAAGACACAGATGCAGACAGTTTGAAGTAACAAAAGTTCAATACAAAGACAGAGGGCAGGCAAATGACAGGACAAGGGCAGGCAGAGGTCAGTAATCCATAGCAGAGTCAGAAAGGTACAGAACAGCAGGCAGGATCAGGGTCAGGGCAGGCAGAGGTCAGTAATCTAGGGTAGTGTCACAAGGTACAAAACGGCAGGCAGGCTCAGGGTCAGGGCAGGCAGAATGGTCAAACCGGGTAAACTAGAAAGAAGGGACTAGAGAAAAACAGGAGTATGGGAAAAACACTGGTAGGCTTGATGAGAGAAGACAAACTGGCAACAGACAAACAGAGAAACAGGTATAGATACACTGGGAATAATGGGGAAGATGGGCGACACCTGGATAGGGTGGTGGAGACAAGCACAAAGAGAGGTGAAACAGATCAGGGTGTGACAGTACCCCCCCCAATGACCCAATGAGTGTGCAGAACGCCTTCCAGAACTGGGACAAGAACTGAGGACCCCGTTCGGAGACCATGTCCACCGGGAGTCTATGGATCCAGAAGACTTACTGCACCATGAGCTGGGCCTTCTCTTTGGCAGAGGGTAGCTTGGGGAGAGGAATGAAAAGGGCGGCTTTGGAAAACTACAAGGAACAAACAATAAGGTTATCTGGGCCCCCCTGGGGTTCGGCTGGGAACACTGCCCCTTCGTGGACCTGATTCCCTATTCCCCAGCTGAGTGCCGTTGCCAGGCACGAGGTGGGAAGGATGGTCTTGGGGTCCAAGGGTGTAGCCGCAGCGTTATAGTGGCGTGACACTATTCCTCTCCTCCTCCAACGCCATCTTCACCGCAAGAAGCTCACGATTCCCCACATCATAATTCCTCCTCATGGCGTTGAGGCGATGGGAGAAGGAGGCGCAGGGATGTAACTTGTGGTCCAGGGCAGAACTCTGGGACAGGACAGCCCCCACTCCGACATCCGAAGCGTCAGCCTCCAAAACGAACTGACGGGACGGGTCAGGATGAACCAATTTGGGAGCTGTGGTGAAGCGGTGCTTGATGTCCCGCAACGCCCAGTCAGCAGTTGGGGACACGTGAATGGAACCTTGGGAGAGGTGAGTGCAGATAGGGGGGAAGCCAGGGTGCTGTAACCCCGGATAAAGCGGTGATAAAAGTTGGCAAATCCCAGGAAATGTTGCAGCTGCAACAGGGAAAACAGATCAGGTTGTGACATTTTGATATAAAAAAAGTTTACGTTCAAATGGCTCTCCTGCGAAGTAGTCACACGCGACATACACCTAGTTTCCTGAAACGAGTCACTTATTTGTGATTAAACTGAGAACTGGCTAGCTCCGTACAAAATTTAACCTGTCCCATTAGTAAAGAGATTTTAACGGGACCAACGGCATAGGCTCCTTAACACACACTCACATGTTCACACATATAAAGGCCTTCATTCAGGCATCACATGGGTGGGTGCTTACATTTGTCCTATTTCACACATGTACAAGTGTGCATTAATACAAATGTGTGAAATCAACTGCGACCCTGAAGCAATTAGGGTTAAGTGCCTTGCTCAAGGCACATCAACAGATTTTTCATCTTGTCAGTTACTGGCCCAACGCTCTAACCGCTAGGCTACCATCCCACCTGCTTTTGCATTCTCTGCCTTTATTTGTAATGTACATGCATATGCGTGTGTATTTGTGTGTGTGTGCTTGTTTGTGTGCATGTGCATGTGTGTGTATGTGTATGTGTGTGTACGTGTGTGTCTATGTGTGTGGGTGTGTATGCGTGTGTATATGTATGAGTGTATGTGTGCGTGTGTGTGTGGGTAAATAGAATGATCCATAATGTTAGTCTGTAGCCCAGGATTCCCATGGTGCTCAGGGTCAAATCAGGGTGGCCAGCTTCCGGCGACAGCTTATGGAAGAAATGTGTGTGTGCGCATGTGTGTGTGTGTCACATCCCTCCACCTTATCTCATGATAAATGAATTATTGCAGGCAGATAGATACCCCACTCATACATTGCCTACAGTAGGAAAGTCAGGGTGTGATCCTGTCATATGAAATAGAAAATACCATTGAACCTTTACGTTGCTTCTCTATTTCTCCGAGAAGATTTCACTTGACAAATTCCTCATGAGGAGTGTTTTTTCACTCAATTAATATTTCATTTTATTCAATGATAAACCTGCAGGCCACAGCTTCACCACTTAAGGTTTAGATTTATCACCTGTGTGTACATGTCTGTGTGTATTTGTGTGTGTGTGTGGTGATGATTGTCCACCTCGTCAGTCCTCCATGCATCACTCTGATATCAGACGAGCCAGGAGCCCAGCAGCACACATACCTAAACCCCTGACCCAGTGAGAGTGAGAGAGACAGAGAGAGACAGAGAGAGACAGAGAGAGACAGAGAGAGACAGAGAGAGACTGAGCGAGAGACTGAGTGAGAGACTGAGCAAGAGACAGAGAGAGACTGAGCGAGAGACTGAGCGAGAGACTGAGCGAGAGACTGAGCGAGAGACTGAGCGAGAGACTGAGAAAGAGACAGAGCAAGAGACAGAGAGAGAGAGAGAGATCCACAAAGAATTCGAAAAGAAACCCGATTTTGATTTGTGACCTGTTGCCACAAGAAATGGTCAACCAGTGAAGAACAAACACAATTGTAAATACAACCCATATTTATGCTTATTTATTTTCCCTTTTGTACTTTAACCATTTGTACATCGTTACAACACTGTATATATACATAATATAACTTTTGTAATGTCTTTATTCTTTTGAAACTTCTATGAGTATAATGTTTACTGTTAATTTTTATTGCTTATTTCACTTTTGTATATTATCTACCTCACTTGCTTTGGCAATGTTAACACGTTTCCCATGCCAATAAAGCCCCTTGAATTGAATTGAATTGAGAGAGAGACTGAGAGACTGAGAGAGAGACTGAGAATGAGAGAGGGAGAGACAGAATGAGAGAGAGAGGGACAGAATGAGAGAGAGAGAGAGAGCAACGGAGAGAGAGACAGAGCGACAGAGAGAGACAGAGCGACTGAGAGAGAGACCGAGACACTGAGAGTGAGACTGATAGAGAGACGAAGAGAGAGACTGAGAGAATGAGAGAGACTGAGAGAATGAGAGAGACTGAGAGAGAAAGACAGACTGAGACTGCAGTGTTTGTAGTAATGGTTCCTCTCTGTCCAAAAAGGGAAGCGGCGTCTCTTAAACACGCTGTACCGTGTTTATTATCCTCATGATTTAGTCACGAAGCCCTCCAACACATCTTCCCCCTACATCCTCTCTAAAATTGGTTCTCTGATGGGTTTTGGAACAGATTCGAGCCCTTAGCCCAGCGTTTCCCAAACTCGGTCCTGGGGACCACAAGGGCTGCATGTTTCGGTTTTTGCTCTAGTACTACACAGCTGATCCAAATAATCAAAGCTTGATGATTAGTTGATTATTTGAATCAACTGTGTAGTGCTAGGGCAAAAACCAAAATGTTCACCGCTCCAGTGGACCAAGTTTGTGAAACGCTGCCTTAGCCCAGTCCTTGGCAACTATTCAATATGTGATAACTGTTTTTGTGTGTGAGTCTCTGACCACAGTGTTATTGTGAGTGTCTTTGCCTTTCAGTCAAGTTTAAGTGAGTTCCGGTCTGTTGACGTTACAGGTGTCTACTCCCTCTCTTTATGTAGAGAGGAATGAAGGGAAGGTGAAAGAGAAAGAGTAATCCATCTTTTGTCACGCTCACCGGTTCCTAGCACGGAAAACAGATTGAGAGCAGCTTGATTATTGAAATGGATTGCACCATCAAGGAAGCAGCGAGGACAAAACACACACGTGCACACACACACATGTACACACACATATACCACACACGCATACCACACAAACATATACACACACACACACACACACAGTTTATGGAAGGAAAGATAGGAAGAATCAATGTCAGGCAATTATCTTCCTTCTAAGTGATTTGTTTATCTACTTATTCCTCTTTGTTTATTTGACTGTCAATTCAGATGGCTTTATATCGAATGTGTCTGCAACAAAAGGCACCGTAAAGGTTTGACTTGTATCTCTGCTTGATGAAGTGGGCTGTTTATCTGTTTATATTGTTAACACTTGTTGCATACTGATAAACAGCCCGATTAATCAACCCTGTCAGACTTTAGTTTAGAGTGAAACTGTCCATAAGTTAACAATATAGTAGACTACCATATCATACCCTCCTCTGTAACACCAATATCCTACCTTACTAGGTCACATGCGTCGAATACAACAGGTTTTTCACCTTACCGTGAAATGCTTACTGACAAGCCCATAACCAACAATGCAGTTTTAGGAAAATAGAATTAAGAAAATATTTACAAATCAAATAAAATCAAAAATAAAATCAAAAGTAACACAATAAAATAACAATACAGAGGCTATATACAGGGGTACCGGTACCGGGTCAATGTGCGGGAGGGTACAGGTTAGTCGATGTAATTTGTACATGTAGGTAGGGTTAAAGTGACTATGAATAGATAATAAACAGCGAGGAGCAGCAGTGTAAAACAAAGGGGGGGTCAGTGTAAATAGTCTGGGTGGCCATTTGATGAATTGTTCAGCAGTCTTATGGCTTGGGGGTAGAAGCTGTTACGGAGCCTTTTGGACATGGACTTGGCGTTCTGTTACCGCTTGTCGTGCGTTAGCAGAGAGAACAGTCCACAGTATGACCTCTGGGACTGGAGTCTTTGACAATTTTTTGGGCCTTCCTCTGACATCGCCTAGTGTATTGGTCCTGGCTACTAGGTTGAAGATGACAAAGGTTAAGACAAGAGGAATCTAATATCCCATAACTATTTGGATGAATGTGGAACATTTCTAAACAATGGGACAAGTGATGCTAGTTAGCAACCCCCATACTTACACCATCATATCGCGTGTACATGGAAAAATAACTTACTACAGCTATGGGTAACGGAGATGATAACTTACTACTATAGTACAGCCCATGTGTATTGGTTGGGGAATGCAGTCAGGTCACCCGTGATACAAGTCAGTATTTGACATCCATCCATGCTATGAGGACATCGGGAGATGATGTGGAAACCGGCCACTAGCGACAGCAGTGAGCGCTGTTCAAGTAGGTTTTGGATTTGCTAGGGCGTTGAGGACAGGGTTGTGGATGAGTGTCAGCATCTGCCTCTGATTCCAAAGGTTGCAAGTTTGAATCCAGCAATAAAAAGTTGTTTTTTCAATTTTTGTTTTAAGCATATCCCAAACCTTAACCCTTACCTTAACCATTCAGAGTTCATGCCTAACCTTAAGATTTTGGAGTTAATGCCTTAACTTAACCATTAACACTTTGAAATTTGACTTTTCTTCCAACTTCAAAATTTGACGTTTGAGAAACATGGATAATGTCTAATTCTGACATGAGACTGCGAGAGCTAGTTGGGAGAAGGATTGTTTTATGGCATACTATATTATAGAGTGTTTGCAGAGTGTAAGTTATACAACTGATAACTTACTACATACATTGTGTATGGGTTCTAGACTTGGAATGAGAACTTACTGTATCATGGAAATATGGTACGAAGTGGTATGACAAAATTATGCGTATAATCATCCTACTGTGCTCCTGAGACTTTGTAAACGGGCCTTTACTCTGGTAAAGGTCTATGGCTCCAAGCCCCAAGAGTGGAGGAGGGTGTGTGTTCATATCTTGTTTGTCCTGATTGGGAGCCAGCCCCATTGGTAGTGCCATCTTCCCTGTCAGTCACAGGGTACCCAAGGGGAGTCAGGGCAGGAACTGCTCATTACAATATGTTTGTTACTCTGCCTGCCAACTGCTGAGCTCTTATTAAACACACAGACACACACACATAGACATACAATGTTTGCCACACAGCCTGTGAACTGCAGAGCTCTTATTAAAAATGTATCTGCAAGCTGTTTCGTGTTGCTGCTTCGCTGAGGAATTCATTACCTCTTCACCACATGCCACTGTGTCACACCACACACACACACACACACACACACACACACACACACACACACACACACACACACACACACACACACACACACACACACACACACACACACACACACACACACACACACACACACACATACAATCCTGCAAACCAACCCGACCTGTGGAATAAAACAACAGCTTTCCATTTAGAATGGTTCAGATCCAAACCAACACACAGTCTGTTTGGAGGGGAGAGAGAGGGATGAGGAGAGGAAAGCGGAGTGAAGGAATGGTTGTCTCCCTCAGGTTTTCACTCTGTTTGATCCCTACAAAAGCAGGGTGACTCTCTCTGTCACTCATCCACTGTCTCACTTTTCTTATTTCTCTCTCTCTTTAACTTCTCCTTTTCTCTCTTTGTGGTTCATCCATCCAGCTCTCACAGGCTCACATCAGAATTAGACGTTCATCCATGTTTCTCAAACGTCAAATTCCGAAGTTGTTGCAAAAGTCAAAGCGTTGAAGCTGGATGGCTGCTGTTTTACGGGCTCCTAACTAACTGTGCTATTTTGTGTTTTTTCACATTGTTTGTAACTTATTTTGTACATAATGTTGATGCTACTGTCTCTAAGACAGAAAAGAGCTTCTGGATATCAGAACAGCGATTACTCACGTCGAACTGGACAACATTTTATTCTTTAAATAACACATGTAAGATACCAAATTAAAGCTACACTCGTTGTGAATCCAGCCAACATGTCAGAATTCAAATAGGCTTTTCGGCAAAAGCATAAGATGCTATTATCTGATGATAGTACAACAGTAAACAAAGAGAGTGTAGCATATTTCAACCCTGCAGGCGCAACACAAAACGTAGAAATAAAATATAAATCATGCCTTAACTTCTAATTGGTCCCAATCCCGGATCCGGGAGCACCCCCCACAGTAAAAAAGCTGACTAGCATAGCCTAGCATAGCGTCACAAGTAAATACTAGCATCTAAATATCATTAAATCAAAAGTCCAAGACACCAGATGAAAGATACACATCTTGTGAATCCAGCCATCATTTCTGATTTTTAAAATGTTTTACAGGGAAGACACAATATGTAAATCTATTAGCTAACCACGATAGCAAAAGACACAACTTTTTTTCCCCACCATTTTTTTCCTGCATAGGTAGCTATCACAATTTCGACCAAATAAAGATATATATAGCCACTAACCAAGAAACAACTTCATCAGATGACAGTCTGATAACATATTTATTGTATAGCATATGTTTTTTTAGAAGAATTTGCATATTTCAGGTATAAATCACAGTTCTACATTGCAGCTGCAATCTGAAATAGTGCCGAAGCAGCCAGAATAATTACAGAGACCAACGTCAAATACCGAAATACTCATCATAAAACATTTCTGAAAAATACACAGCATACAGCAAATGAAAGACCAACATCTTGTGAATCCAGCCAATATTTCAGATTTTTTAAGTGTTTTACAGCGAAAACACAATTTAGCATTATATTAGCTTACCACAATAGCCGGAAACACAAGCCGTTTACCAGTAGCAAAGGTTAGCGATCGTAACAATCCAGCAAAAGATATATAATTTTTGACTAACCTTGATATACTTCATCAGATGACAGTCCTGTAACATCATATTACACAATGCATATAGGTTTTGTTCGAAAATGTGCATATTTAGCAGCACAAATCGTGGTTATACAATGTGATTAGTAGCAACATTTCAGGCAATCTGGCCGGCGCCATCTTGTAGAGTCACCTAATCTAATCGATAACTAATCGTAAACTTGACTAAAAAATACAGGTTGGACAGCAAATGAAAGACACATTAGTTCTTAATGCAACCGCTGTGTTAGATTTTTAAAATTAACGTTACTCGACATTCAGCGTGCGTTACAGCGAGACCATGCCTAAATCAATGGCGAACTAATAATTTTACATCTTTCCACAGATATACGAATTAACATCATAAATAGCTCTTACTTTTGGATGATCTTCCATCAGAATCTTGGGCAAGTGGTCCTTTGTCCAGAGCAATCGTCTTTTGGTTGAAAGATGTCCTCTACTCCTGTAGAAATTAGCTGCTAACGCCGATGTACCGGAGAGGTGCCCAACTCGTGATAACGCCTGACAAAGAAACTCTAGAAAATCGCAATAAACTGCTATAAACTGCTATAAGTCGGTTTAAATGAACTACCTTATGAAGTTTTTAAGACAAAAAACAAATTAAATCAGAGCCGGAGATAAAGAACTGATAAACCGAAAGCTTTTGAAGACGCCATGCCGGTTCCCCTCCTGCGTCAGGCGCCTCGTCGAAAAGGTTGGTACTTCCGTTCCAAGAGGTTTTATACTCCCCCAGATGGTGCTATCCGCTCCATTCAAAGTCTCACCGCTTACTGACATCTAGGGGAAGGCGTATGCAGTGCATGTAGCCCCATAGCTTATAAGGGAATTTATAAACCGACCCTGGAACAGAGACCTCAATTTCAGAAATCTCACTTCTTGACAGGAAGTGAGCTGCAGAATGAGTTCTGTTTCACTCAGAGAAATAATTCAAACGGTTTTAGAAACTAGAGAGTGTTTTCTATCCAATAGTAATAATAATATGCATATTGTACGAGCAAGAATTGAGTACGAGGCAGTTTAATCTGGGAACGAAAAATCTTCAAAGTGTAAACAGCACCCCCTATTGAGAAAAGGATATATCTTTGACGAGCTTCTTTTGTTGGCACTCCAATATGTCCCATAAACATTACAAAATGGTCCTTTTGTTCAATTAATTCCGTCCATATATATCCAAAATGTCCATTTATTTGGCGCGTTTGATCCAGCAAAAAACAGCTTCCAGTTTGCAAAATGTCACTACAAAATATCTCAAAAGTTACGTGTAAACTTTGCCAAAACATTTCAAACTACTTTTGTAATACAACTTTAGGTATTTTTAACGTTAATAATCGATCAAATTGAAGACGGGTCTATCTGTTTTCAATACAGGAGGACAACAAACTAACGCTACTTTTCTAGTCTTGCGCAACTCTCAAACAGTACACATAACGTTACACTGATTCAAGATGGTCGACTTCTTCAATGCACAAAGGAATAACCTCAACCAATTTCCAAAGACTGGTGACATCCAGTGGAAGCGGTAGGAACTGCAAACAAGTCCCTTAGAAATCTAGTATCCCAATGAATCCTCATTGAACAGACAGTGACCTCAATTTGAATTAAATCTGAATGGTTAGTCCTCGGGGTTTTGCCTGCTACATAAGTTCTGTTATACTCACAGACATGATTCAAACAGTTTTAGAGACTTCAGAGTGTTTTCTATCCAACTCTACTAATAATATGCATATCCTATATTCTGGGGATGAGTAGAAGGAAGTTGAAATTGGGCACGCAATTTATTCAAAAGTGAAAATGCTGCCCCCTATCCTAGAGAAGTTAACAAAGGCTTTTCAAGAGTCCTTCTGTAGAGTCAAGAGAGAGGTAAGGGAGAAAGGTATTTATGGGGTGGTCATAAACCTCACCCACAGGCCAACGTCATGACAGTAGTCTCGAACAGAGCTCATCCACTTTATTCTCCAGTGATTGTACGTTGGCAAATAGAACGGATGGCAGGTTACCCACTCACTGACAAATTCTCACAAGGCACCCTGTATTTCCTTCTTTTCTTCATGCTAATGACGGGGATTTGGGTCTTGTCTGGGAGCAGCATTATATCCTTTGCGTCAGACTCATTAACCTTTCTCGCCCCGGGGTTCCGCTAGCGAAACATCCACAACATTCCGCTTATTTTTTTGAAATATTTAACTTCCACACATTACCAAGTCCAATACAGCAAATGAAAGATACACATCTTGTGAATCCAGCCAACATGTCCGATTTTTAAAATGTTTTACAGCGAAAACACAATATATATTTATGTTAGCTCACCACAATAGCCAAACACACAACGCCATTTCTTCAAAGCTAACATAGCTTTCACAAATCTCACAAATAGAGATAAAATGAATCACTAACCTTTGAACAACTTCATCAGATGACAGTCTTATAACATCATGTTATACCATACACTTATGTTTTGTTTCGAAAATTTGCACATTTATAGGTATAAATCATAGTTACCAGTTTTTCACTTTGGAAAAAATCGTGCCCAATTTAACCTGTTGAGGACAGAGGGCGCTGTTTTCACTTTGGGGGAAAATCGTGACCAATTTAAACGGCCTCGTACTCAATTCTTGCTCGTACAATATGGATATTATTATTACTATTGGATAGAAAACACTCTCTAGTTTCTAAAACCGTTTGAATTATATCTGTGAGTAAAACAGAACTCGTTTGGCAGCAAACTTCCTGACCAGGAAGTGGAAAGTCTGAAAACGATGCTCTGTTCTAGGGCCTGCCTATAAATGGGCATGATACGTATTAGTATACATGCACGTCATACACCTTCCACTAGATGTCAAGAGGCAGTTAGAGAAGAAATGGGGTGTTTATCTTGGTCTGAGGTGGAATAAATCCTCTTGGAATGACGTGTCACCCATTTCCTGTTTTCTGGAAAGCGCGAGGATGGACCTGGAATTGCCTTCTGGAAAGCTGTCGTTATAGGCGACTACTATCTCCGGCTTTGATTTTATTTGATACATGTGACAATATCATCGTAAAGTATGTTTTTTCAATATAGTTTTATTAGATTATTGAAATTTATTCGGGACGTTAGGCGTGTTGCGTTGTGTGCTTTTGTTCAGGAAGGAGAGCTTCGCGCCACTTGGCGAGTGTGCTTGCTAATTCAAGAGGGACAAAGGACGTTCTAAAACCAAACAACGATTGTTCCCGACAAAGGACCTCTTGTACAACATTCTGATGGAAGCTCATCAAAAGTAGGACCCATTTTATGATGCTATTTCATATATCTGTCGAACTGTGTACTATTAGTTTTGCGCCCAGGTTTTAGGCACTATCTCGCCATAACGTAAGCCTTATGTCATAATGAAGTTATTTTTAGAATTCTAACACTGCGATTGCATTAAGAACTAGTGTATCTATCATTTCCTATACAACATGTATTTTTTTGTAATGTTTATGAATAGTTATTTGGTCAGAATAGGTGAGAGTCTAATAGAAATATCCGCACATTCTGGGAAAAAGATGCTACGTTAGCACAATGTATAACCACTGATTTCAGCTCTAAATATGCACATTTTCGAACAAAACATAAGTGTATGTATAACCTGATGTTATAGGACTGTCATCTGATGAAGGTTTATGAAGGTTAGTGAAAATTAATATCTTTTGCTGGTTTATTCGCTAACGCTAACGTGCCTATTGCTATCGCTAATGTGCCTTGATGAATGAATGCGGTTGTGTGGTAGGCTATTGTAGTAAGCTAATATAATGCTATATTGTGTTTTCGCTGTAAAACACTTAAAAAATCGGAAATATTGGCTGGATTCACAAGATGTTTGTCTTTAGTTTGCTGGAATGACGTGTCCAGAATTTCCTTTCTCTACCTAGGCGCGGGAAGCACCTCCATATTGTCTTATGATAAGCGTTCGTTATACACGGCTAATATCTCCGGCTATGATTTTATTTTATACATGTGATAATAACATCGTAAAGCAGGTTTTTTCAACCGAGTTCTATCAGTTTATTCAACGTTTATTTGGACTTATGGAATTTTCCGTTCTATGCGTCAAGAGAAGATGGGCATGTTCGCGCCACATGGCTAGCTAAGGTTGCTAATTCGACAGGAGAAAAGGACATTCTAAAACCAAACAACGATTTATTCTTGACCAAGGACTCCTTGTACAAGATTCTGATGGAAGCTCAGCAAAAGTAAGAACAATTTATGATGTTATTTCGTATTTCTGTGGAAAATGTTGAGTCCTATTATCCGCCGTTTAGGCGGGCGCTGTCTCGCTATAACGTAAGCTGTTTGTTATGGTAAAGTTATTTTTAAAAATCTAACACGGCGGTTGCATTAAGAACTAGTGTATCTTTCATTTGCTGTCCAACATGTATTTTTTTGTAAAGTTTATGATGAGTTCTTTGGTCAGATTAGGTGAGTGTCCAAAATAGCTCCGGACATTCTGGTGAATTGATGCTACATATTCACAATGTATAAGTGTATTGTATAACCTGATGTTATAAGACATCATCTGATGAAGTTGGTCAAGGTTAGTGATTAATTTTATATCTTTTGCTGGTTTTTGCGATCGCTACCTTTTGCTGCTAATAAATGCATTTGTGTGTTTGGCTATTGTGGTAAGCTAATATAATGCTATATTGTGTTTTCGCTGTAAAACACTTTAAAAAATCGGAAATATTGGCTGGATTCACAAGATGTTTATCTTTCATTTGCTGTACACCATGTATTTTTCATAAATGTGTTATGATGAGTATTTAGGTATTTCACGTTGCTCTCTGTAATTATTCTGGCTGCTTTGGTGATATTTTTGATGGTAGCTGCAATGTAAAACTATGATTTATACCTCAAATATGCACATTTTCGAACAAAACATAAATTTATTGTATAACATGTTATAAGACTGTCATCTGATGAAGTTGTTTCTTGGTTAGTGACTAATTATATCTCTATTTGGTCGGTTTTGTGATAGCTACCTATGCGGTAGAAAAATTGTGAAAATATGTGGTTGAGTCTTTTGCTATTGTGGTTAGCTAATAGAAATACATATTGTGTTTTCGCTGTAAAACATTTTAAAAATCAGAAATTATGGCTGGATTCACAAGATGTTTATCTTTCATTTGCTGTATTGGACTTGTGATTTCATGAAAATTATATTATATGATATCCCTGTCGCGTTAGGCTAGGCTATGCTAGTCAGCTTTTTTGATGAGGAGGATCCCGGATCCGGGAGGGAGACTCGTTAGAGGTTAAATCTATTTCTGTTACTTGACGTGGCTCTCTGCAATTACTCCGGATATTTTAGAGGCATTTCTGAATGGCGCCAATGTAAACCGAGATTTGTGGATATAAATATGCACATTATCGAACAAAACATAAATGTATTCTGTAACATGATGTCCTATGAGTGTCATCTGATGAAGATCATCAAAGGTTAGTGATTAATTTTATCTCTATTTCTGCTTTTTGATACTACTATCTTTTGCTGGGAAAATGGCTGTGTTTTTCTGTGGCTATGTACTGAGCTAACATAATTGTTCAGTGTGCTTTCCCCGTATATCCTTTTTGAAATCAGACATGTTGGCTGGATTCACAACATGTGTAGCTTTAATTGGGTGTCTTTCATGTGTGATTTCATGAAAGATAGATTTTATAGTAATATATTTGATTTTGCATATATTACATTTTTTTCTGGATTTTGGTCAAGTGGGACGCTACCGTCCCACCTATCCCAGAGAAGTTAACTTCCCTAGGGTAGGGGGCAGCATTCGGAATTTTGGATGAAATGCATGCCCAAATTAAACTGCCTGCATCTCGGGCGCAGAAGATATTTTATGCATATATATACATAGATTTGGATAGAAAACACTCTAAAGTTTCCAAAACTGTTAAAATAGTGTCTGTGAGTATAACAGAACTGATTTGGCAGGCAAAAACCTGAGAAAAATCCATTCAGGAAGTAGTATTTTTTATTTTTTTGTAGTTATCTATTCAATGCCAATACAGTATCCATTGACTTAGGACTCAACATGCAGTTTCTATGCCTTCCACTAGATGTCAGCAGTCTTCAGAAAATGTTTCAGGCTTGTATCCTGAAAAATGAGGAAGTAAGAGCAGTCTGAATGAGTGGACCCTGTCGTGTCACAGAGCTTTTTCCTGCGCAAGACCGAGAGAGTGCGTTTCTTGTTTACATTTTATATTGACGACGTTATTGTCCGGTTGAAAAATTATTGATTATTTAGGCTAAAAACAACCGGAGGTTTGAATATAAACATCGTTTGACATGTTTTCTATGAACTTTACGGATACAATATGGATTTTTTTGTCTTCCTGTTTTTACTGCGTTTTAGCCTGTGGATTACTGAAGAAAACGCGCGAACAAAACGGAGGTGTTTGGGTATAAAGATACTTTATCGAACAAAAAGAACATTTATTGAGTAAATGAATGTCTGATGATTGCAACCGTATGTAGATCATCAAAGGTAAGGGATTAATTTTATCTCTATTTCTAAATTGTGTAACTGTTCTAGCTGGCTGGCTACTGTTTGTAATGATTTGTTTAGTGGGCTATGTTCTCATAATCGTAATGTATGCTTTCGCCGTAAAGCATTTAAAAAATCTGACACCGTGGTTGGATTCACAAGCAGTTCATCTTTAAACCTATGTAAAATATGTTTTGTTTTCTGAATTTTTATAATGAGTATTTCTGTATATGAATTTGGCGCCCACCAGTTTCACGTGCCCAAGAGAGGTTAAGGGCTATTTGACTAAGAAGGAGAGTGATGGAGTGTTGCATCACATTACCTGTCCTCCACAATCACCCGAACTCAACCCAGTTGAGATGGTTTGAGATGAATTGGACCGCAGAGTGAAGGAAAATCAGCCAACGAATGCTCAGCATATGTGGGAACTCCTTCAAGACATTTGGAAAAGCACTGTCATCAAGGCAAAGGGTGGCTACTATGAAGAATCTCATATATAAAATATATTTTGATTGGTTTAACACCTTTTTGGTTACTGCATGATTCCATATGTGTTCTTTCATAGATTTGATGTCTTCACTATTATTCTACAATGTAGAAAATACAACAAATAAAGAAAAACCCCTTGAATGAGTAGGTGTGTATGAGTAGGTGTTTATGTATATATATATACTCTCCGGACTCCAAATTTGCTCGTCCTAATATTTTATATTTCTTATTTCCATTCTTTTTAGATTTGTGTGTATTGTTACTGTTTGCACTGTTGGATCGAGGAACACCAGCATTTCGCTACACTAACAAAATATGTGTATGTGAGCAATACGATTTGATTTTAACTCCACAATCTTAAAGTCATGTATTACCTCCGAATGGTTAAGGTAATGGTTAAGGTTTGGGATAGGCTGACAATTTTTTTTGAAAAATAACTTGTTATTGCTGGATTCAACCTTAGGAATCAAATGCTTACACCCATCCACTATCCTAGTCCACAACACACTAGCAAAACCAAAACCTACTTGAAAGTAACAGCACTCACTGTTGCCCTAGTGACCGGTCATCTCCTGGCGTCCTCAGACATCAATGGACGTCAAATACTGGCTTGTATCATGGGTGACCTGCCTGGGTTCATCTGTGATGTTGATGATCAGGTAATGAAAAATTATAGGTCTTCAGCACCACTCAGCATTACCCCCCCCCCCCCACTCCCCATACACACATACCTAAACACACATGCATACACACCTCATATGTCCATCAAACAGACACAACTCCTCTCAAAACATCCTATATAAAAAACACTACACCCACCCGCTTGCATAAAACACACACACATCTGCCAAGCAGAACCATTTGAATGGAACAATAAACAGCTCTGGTTTAAAGCTCATTACCCACTCCAGTGACCAGAGGCAATCATACTCTTTTTTGTCTTTTTTTTGTTTTTACTGCATTTTTCTCCCCAATTTCGTGATATCCAATTGGTAGTTACAAACTTGTGCCATTGCTGCAACTCCCGTACGGACTCGAGAGAGAGGTGAAGGTCGAGAACCATGCGTCCTCTGAAACACAACCCGCCAAGCCGCACTGCTTCTTGACACACTGCTTGCTTAACCTGGAAGCCAGCCGCACCATTGTGTCGGAGTAAACACCAGCGCCCGGCCACCACAAGGAGTTGCTAGAGCGCAATTGGACAAGGACATCCCAGCCGGACAAACCCTCCTCTAACTCGGACGACACTGGGCCAATTGTACGCCGCCTCACGGGTCTTCCGGTTCACGGCCGGCTGCAACAAAGCCCGGAATCGAACCCGGATCTGTAGTGACACTTCTAGCATTGAGATGCAGGGCCTTAGACCGCTGCGCCACTCGGGAGGCCGAGGCAATCCTATTCTGACATTGAGCTGTGTGTGTGTCATATTACCTACACGTTTAGTATTCAGCTGCTTTTCTACTCCTCTGCTCCCAGCTCATTTTTATAACAAGCTCTCACAGTTGCACGTCAGAATTAGATGTTCATCCATGTTCCTCAAACATCAAATTTCAAAGTTGTTCCAAATGTCAAATTTCAAAGTGTTTGATGTATCACTCTGTCCAGTACAGTGCTTTAACTCCTGCTCAAGTAAGGCAAGTCTAGTCAATAAGAAAAACATGATGGTGGCTGACTGAAGATGCTTTATTTTGTCACTACTAGTCTCTTCCTAAATGTTTTATACAGAAAGCTTTGTGTGTGTGTGTTTTCTCTCTCTGTGTGTGTATATGAGTATGTGTTTACAGTACGTGTGTGTGTGAGGAAGACAGAGATTAGCAGGGGTACTGGGTGTGTGACAGTAAGACAGAGCGGCAGCGTCTGAGGTTTGGGGACAGTGACTGATCGTCGGTCTCTGTGTTGTAACGGTCTCTGTAGTGAACAGTCTCTGTGGTGTAACAGTCTCTGGGGTGTAACAGGACCGATGGCAGATAAATGACTAGGCTCATCCTGCAGTATGTACATGTTGTTACACACACACACACGTTTTAGCCCAGTGAACTAACTTCTTGGTATTTACCAAGTGAGAAAACAAAGTCTGTAGGTCTTATAGTCCACACACAGTTTAGTTCACCAAATCTCCCCAACATCTTACAGAACAGCAGCTTGTTCTTGCTCAGTCGGGAACAACCTTCCTTACAGTTCAACACCCTTTCACATCACACATCTGTTTTTAGCTCATTTAAGATTAGCGGCTCAATGAAAAGTCGTTGGAATGACTGTATTACTGATTAGCATTGATCTTTGAATGGTACAGTGGTAGCAGCCTGTCGATATGTGATTATCCACAAGCCAAATGCTGTGGGAAAATATGAAAGGTTAGCGAGATCCTGCTCTGTTCTGTTTGGTGTTGAACTCTTGCGATGGGTAACATGAAAGGTGGACGTACAACTGATTTACATATTCTGGCAGATTTGCATAGTCATAGGAAGCAGCATTTAAAATTGTACAGTATTTTACTCAGACTTCTGTGTAATCATAATTCCTGCTCATGGGTCAGGATGTTTTTTTTGCGGTTCAACATCTACCAGGCCACTCTGTGATTCTGTACCTTAACAATACAACACATTCCATGAAACTGACAAGATGGCTAAACCACAGATAAATACCCAGCAATTTGACAGTCAAGAGGTACAGTACTTCAGGTCGCAGGAAGGTGACTTCACTGTGTGATGAGGACAGGCTAGCATCAGCGACATCTGGCCCTCTGTTCTGAAGCCTGTCTGTTCTGAAGCCTGCCTGTCCTGAAGCCTGTCTGTCCTGAAGCCTGTTTGTCCTGAAGCCTGCCTGTTCTGAAGCCTGTCTGTCCTGAATCCTGCCTGTCATGAAGCCTGTCTGTCCTGAAGCCTGTCTGTCCTGAAGCCTGTCTGTCCTGAAGTCTGTCTCCTGAAGTCTGTCTGTCCTGAAGCCTGTCTGTCCTGAAGTCTGTCTGTCCTGAAGCCTGTCTGTCCTGAAGCCTGTCTGTTCTGAAGCCTGTCTGTTCTGAAGCCTGTCTGTCCTGAAGCCTGTCTGTCCTGAAGCCTGTCTGTCCTGAAGTCTGTCTCCTGAAGTCTGTCTGTCCTGAAGCCTGTCTGTCCTGAAGTATGTCTGTCCTGAAGCCTGTCTGTCCTGAAGCCTGTCTGTTCTGAAGCCTGTCTGTTCTGAAGCCTGTCTGTCCTGAAGCCTGTCTGTTCTGAAGCCTGTCTGTCCTGAAGCCTGTCTGTCCTGAAGCCTGTTGTATGAGGCCCTGCGAGCCTCACACAGTATGAGTACAGCCTGGCACACATGCTAATAACTGTTTGTGCGTGTGTGTGCGTGCATATTTTTTTGTGGATATCTGTTCCCTCTTGCGTGTTTGTGTGTGCGTGTTTGTGAGTCGCCAAGCCAAATTAGATTTGGTTATCCGAAATGAGGAGGGGAGGGGAAGAGACGCATGGAGGAATTTTCGCAGCGCGACTCATAAATAGTTTATCCACCCAGAGCAGATTCATCAAGTAGCGTAAGGGATAAATTATATTTCTCTCCTCGCTCCCCCCTTTTTCCTCTCCTCCAGAAGAGAGGGATTGAATAAAAGATGAGGGCATGCTAATCCTCAGGCTTAGGAGGGGTTATACCTGCAACTCTGATGTAAGAGAGATGGGGCCTCTATTGAACATGCTGTCACTGATCTTATCACCTACAGGAGCTGGGAATGGAATGGGATGGGCTCATATCTACACTAATTAAAAGGTATCTTCACCGTGAGGACCTAATGTTATTCACATCCTCGCTTATCTGCATACAATATCTGGGTAGCGGACATGTATGCACACACACACACGCACGCACGCACGCACGCACGCACGCACGCACGCACGCACGCACGCACGCACGCACGCACGCACGCACGCACGCACGCACGCACGCACACACACACACACACACACACACACACACACACACACACACACACACACACACACACACACACACACACACACACACACACACACACACACACACACACACACACACACACACACACACACACACACACACACACACACACACACACACACACACACACACACACACACACACACACACACACACACACACACACACACACACACACACACACCTTGTCAGCCTGCCCACTCTGATTGTTGGCCCAATGGGAGATGATTATACGTGTCGGTTACTTTTGATCGTCCAATGAGGCGCCAGAGAATCCGAAATCCCCTCCACTCCCCATAATCCTATGATGGTGTCTCTGGAACACACAGAATGGTCCGCAGGCACTTTTGGCACCGGTTTGGTATTTTGTTGCTCGATTTCCCCACGTTGCTCAATACAGTAGATATCTATCTATATATCATCTCTGTCACTGACGATGAACTGACCCAAAGCTCTATCACCATAGTGACGGCTGTTTGGTCTGGGCCCCGATAGACAGACATTTTAGAGATTGCCAATTATGCTGTGCTTGAGAGAGAGGGAGAGAGAGTGTGGGTGTGCTCCCCTGTAAATTATCTTCAATCTCCACTTGTTGGTGTGTGTGTGTTCCTTGGGTGTAAACTCTCCCCATTCCATTTGTTGGCATAAATTATAGATCGGTGTTGCCATGGGATCAGAGAGGATTGCTTCTCAAGGGGCAAATACCCTACTCGCACACCTGAGCCCATCCTCCTATCCTGCCTCCTCTCCTCTCATTTCTGTCCTCCCCCCCTCCCCTCTCCTCTCTCCCTCAAGCCAACCCTGTAAAAAGTGCTATACCAACTGTTTGTTATCCATGGTTGGTGGTGTGCTGTTGGGCTGCTAACGGCATACAACCATATACTCTATCAGTACAGTGGTTCCTCCTTTAAAAGTTGCCAGCTTGCACCGCGGGACTTAGAGGTACCCAGCGTCACGGATTCATTGCTCCAGACCACCACAAGGGGGAGTTAGAGCACTCATTATGCATTTGGGTCCTAAGGTTTTTATATGACCAATCATATCGAGTGGTTCAAAATGCGAATTTGACGCGAGTCACCTGTCCCTGGGTTAGGATTGCTGAAAAAACATTACGGTGGAACCAAATGTAAGTATTTATAACGTCATAACGAGTCAAGCAAAAAAATTACAATTGAGAGGAATATGTTAGTTTATGTAGAGACAAACGCTTGTGCATACCTTTTTGTCATAAAGTTAATTTATGAAAATCGCTTTTTAGCAAGTTATCTGACTAGCTATCATTAGCCAGCTAGCTAGCTAGTGTTATGGCAGGAGAATGAACTTGTAATTTGTGTTGTTTAATGTTTGTTTAATGAGAAAACCATCAAACCAGGCTGCCGTCGTGGGAAACAGTGGATGTAAAGAATCTAGCTAGCTAAAGCATTTACTGCAAATTGAATGGACAATTGTGTAAGCTTGCCTTGTAATGCAGCTGAAGTAACATAGATAGCTAACTATTTACTTGCTTATTGTGTAGTGGAGGATAAAAATAACTGTATGCTTATGGATGTGTGACTAGCTACAGTATGTAGCCGATCTGTGTATGGACCCTAAAACGTTTGGTATGAATATTAGTTCAGAAACTATCTATGAACCTCAGCTATCATAGTTGTTGTATCAACTTCAAGTTTGCATGGCATTATTGAAGCCTATGGATAGAGTAGAATATAATAACTTTATTGTGCCAAGGATGCAAGTCCTATATACATGTACTGTAGTTACTCCCACGAATGAGATTCCCACATTGTAGCCTGTATATTGAATATATTCACTGATCATGTACTCTTCCTTGGCAAATAAAGGTGCGGTTCAGGTATGAATCTCTGAGACATTCTTTTTCAGTCATATCAAACTCCATTATTTGAATGATGCTGTGTCTGCATGTATGTATTACAATTATACACTTCAACAGTGTTTACCACTCCTGCTCCTGGGACATCAATGTGATTACACATTGTAACTATGCAATAGACTAGAAACATGATTTAAGTAAAGGCTGATTTGTAATTAATTTATACAGAAAAAAACATATGCATTTCTAACTCCCTTCATCTGCATTAATCTGAGGACACAGGATAGTATTTCAATGAGATACTTAATTTCAACCAGTGGAGAATGTGAAACGCTTTATTGAAAGAAGTTCATTATCCAGGTGTATTAAATACATAACACATGCATTATTATTATGATAATTGTAATATTATATTATAAATACAAGTTTAATCTGTACTTCAATGCACATATGGTGTGCATTATAAAATGAGGAAGAAAGACGAGGTGGGGAGAGAGGTGTAGAAAACAGAAAGGGAAAGATGTCAGACAGATGGATGGAGCATGATTAAGCCTTGTTTTTTTTATTCTAACACGGTCAGTCATCATAATCATCAGGAGGAGAAATGCAAAACTGATCTTGGATCATTAACTCTGGGACAACTACATCTCTGTCTGTATTTCAATGTAAACCATCTTTTTAATAATACTTCCTGTTGACCCGACCAAGTGACCTCTCACCTATGATCATGCTGTGCCCTCTGTGTCAGCCAGTTAAGATGCGGGAGGGGTTCACCAAAACAGCTGATATAACCTAGAGGATTTAGGGAGAAGGGGGAGAGGGCTGAAGTGAAGAAGAGAGACTTATGGTGTGTGTGGTCTCACCTGGTGTCCACACTAAGTGGCTACAGAGTACTTTATGCTGAAAAACAGACACATGAAGACAAACAATAGAAGATAATGTCAATAGAAGATACTGTATGTGACACCTATCAGAGTGTACCTGAAACATTTAAAAATGGAGGGCTATGTGTCTCACCACTTGGTTATTGCAAGGCTAACCACCAGGGAAATCATGACTTGGCAGTAACAGATAGCTACAGATAGTCCAGTGAAAATGGCTGCGTTTTTGTGGTGTAAATCTGAAAATTAGCAGCTGACATCTTAAGGTTTTTTTAATCAATGCATGTGAGACAGGTTCCATGTACAACAAGACAGGCAGAGATGACGAGAGAAAAAGCACACAGAAGAGTTTATTTACCTCTGGACACTTTTGCCAGCAATAAAGCTTCCACAGCCTGTTCCTCGGACGGTGAACATCTGGCACTATCTACATTTTCTATTGTGTTCTTTCATCCTTCTGTAACAAAAGCTAACTGTTACACTGTCATGAAATATGATTATATATTGACTATGAAACAAATATGACATGGCCTGCTTATGAGTTGCCATGAAAGAAAGTTAGATTAATTCAACATAATGTTTCGTATCTTACGGCAAAAAAGAGCTTCTGAATATCAGGACAGCGATCACTCACCTCGGATTAGACAAAGATTTTTTCCTCAACAAGCAGGACGCACATGACATTCCCCGAACACCCGACAAGGCCAACATCCCAGTTATTGGCAAGAGGAAGAGACGCAGGTATAGAGGACACAGAGCGGGGTGCCTTGTAAGGATTCGCAGAAGGCGAGTGGGAAAGCTGCCGTTACCATCATCGTATCCGGAAGGGGGACGAGTGGAAGACGGCATTTAGTACCACCTCAGGGCACTATGAGTACCTCGTCATGCCGTACGGGTTGATGAATGCTCCATCAGTCTTCCAGGCCTTTGCAGATGAGATTTTCCGGGACCTGCACAGGCAGGGTGTAGTGGTGTATATCGACAACATTCTGATATACTCCGCAACACGCATCGAGCATGTGTCCCTGGTGCGCAGGGTGCTTGGTCGACTGTTGGAGCATGACCTGTACGTCAAGGCTGAGAAATGCCTGTTCTTTAACTTCTCTAGGGTAGGGGGCAGCATTCGGAATTTTGGATGAAATGCATGCCCAAATTAAACTGCCTGCTTCTCGGGCCCAGAAGATATGATATGCATATGACTGGTAGATCTGGATAGAAAACACTCTAAATTTTCCAAAACTTTTAAAATAGTGTCTGTGAGTATAACAGAACTGATTTGGCAGGCAAAAACCTGAGAAAAATCCATTCAGGAAGTAGTTATTTTTTTGGTTTTGTAGTTTTCTATTCAATGCCATTACAGTATCCATTGACTTAGGACTCAAATTGCAGTTTCTATGCCTTCCACTAGATGTCAACAGTCTTTAGAAATTTTCATAATGAGTATTTATGTATTTGAATTTGGCGCCCAGCAGTTTCACTGGCTGTTGAAGAGGTGGGACGCTAACGTCTCACGTACCCAATAGAGGTTAACGGGATTTGATCCCTAAGAAGTTTTTTAATGGAAGCCTATCTAATATAATCCAGTTAGAATCAGGAATTCCCCAGGGTAGCTGTTTAGGCCCCTTGCTTTTTTAAATGTTTACTAATGACATGCCACTGACTTTGAGTAAAGCCAGAGTTTCTATGTATGCGGATGACTCAACACGTCAGCTACTACGGCGACTGAAATGACTGCAACACTCAACAAAAAGCTGCAGTTAGTTTCAGAGTGGATGGTAAGGAATAAGTTAGCCCTAAATATGTCTAAAACTAAAAGCATTGTATTTGGAACAAAACACACACTAAACCTTAAACCTCATCTAAATCTTGTAATACATAAACTGCTTGGAGTAACACTAGATAGTAAATTGTCATGGTCAAAAAATATTGATGCAGTAGTAGCTAAGATGGGGAGAAGTCTGTCTATAATAAAGCGATTCTCTGCCTTCTTAACCTTTCACGAGCCTCTACCCCGGGTCCGGGATCACCCCCCACCCCCCCCCACACACTGATTAGCATAGCTAGCATAGCTTCACAAGTAGATAGTAGCATCTAAATATCATTAAATCACAAGTCCAAGACACCAGATGAAAGATACAGATCTTGTGAATAAAGCCACCATTTCAGATTTTTAAAATGTTTTACAGGGAAGACACAATATGTAAATCTATTAGCTAAACACGTTAGCAAAATACACCACTTTTCTAACTCCATCAGTTTCTTACTCCTTCAGGTGCTATCACCAATTCGGCTAAACTAAGATATTGATAGCCAATAACCTATAAAAAACCTCTTCAGATGACAGTCTGATAACATATTTATGGTATTGGATAGGTGTTGTTAGAAAAAAGTGCATATTTCAGGTAGAAATCACAGTTTACAATTGCACCGACCATCACAAATCGACTAGAATTACTAGATAGAGCAACGTGTATGACCAATTTACTCATCATAAAACATTTCATAAAAATAGACAAAGCATAGCAATGGAAAGACCCAGTTCTTGTGATTTCAGACCATATTTCAGATTTTCTAAGCGTTTTTCAGCGAAAACACAATAAATCGATAAGTTAGCATACCACATGTGCAAACGTTACCAGAGCATCGATTCCAGCCAAAGAGCGCTATAACGTAATCACCGCCAAAATATATTAATTTTTTCACTAACCTTCTCAGAATTCTTCAGATGACACTCCTGTAACATCATTTTACAACATACATATACAGTTTGTTCGAAAAGGTGCATATTTAGCCATACAAAACCGTGGTTACACAATAAAAATACTAGGAAATCAAGCCTCAATATGTCTGACGTCATCTATCAGAGTGATCTAGTTTAATTGAAAGCTAATCATATACTTGACTAAAAAATACAGGGTTGACAGGAATCGAAAGACAAATTAGTTCTTAATGCAACCGCTGACTTACATTTTTAAAATTATCCTTACTTTTCAATACAGGGTTCGCCAAGTGACGCGATAACAAACAAAATGGCGAAATATGCGTTTAAAATATTTCGACAGAACAACGATTTATCATATTAAATATTGGTTACTTTGAGCTGTTCTTCCATCAGATTCTTGGGCAATGTATCCTTTCTATGTTATAAACGTCTTTTGGTCGATAGATGTCCTCTGTCCTTCGAAATGTCCACCACCAACGACCGACACCCCGAAACGTTTCCAAAGCTAAAAAGGGCACGACAAAGAAATTCCTCAAAATCGCACTAAACGGATATAAATTGCTATAAAACGGTTCAAATTAACTACATTATGATGTTTTTAACAACTATAACGACTGAAAACATGACCGGAGAAATATCACTCTCTAAAAAACGATTTGGAATGAGGCAAGTCTGATGTCCTTCACGCTTCAGGCGCGCGACGAGAAAGGGCGGTCCCTATACATTTTGTGGTTTTATAATGGCTGGGATTGTGCAATAGACTCCATTCAAAACGTGATGACGTACAGACACCCAGAGGAAGACGTAGGCAGTGTCGGTTTCTTCATAGCATTCACTGTCGCCTTAAAAACAGACTCCAGATCAGGGGTAAAAAATTTTGAAATCTGACCCCTGTCATGAAAAGTGCTGTAGATATTGTTCTGTACCACTCAGAGACAAAATTCCAACTTCTATAGAAACTAGAAGGTGTTTTCTATCCAATAATAACAATAATATGCATATTGTATGATCAAGAATTTAGCACGAGGCAGTTTAATTTGGAGACCCAAATATGCTAATGCGGAACAGCACCCCCTATAGTTGCAAGAAGTTAACAACACTATCAACAAGCCAGGTCCTATAGGCTCTAGTTTTGTCACACCTTGGCTACTGTTCAGTTGTGTGGTCAGGTGCCACAAAAAAGGACTTAGGAAAATTGCAATTGGCTCAGAACAGGGCAGCACGGCTGGCCCTTGGATGTACACAGAGAGCTAATATTAATAATATGCATGTCAATCTCTCCTGGCTGAAAGTGGAGGAGAGATTGACTTCATCACTACTTTTATTTATGAGAGGTATTGACATGTTGAATGCACCGAGCTGTCTCTCTAAACTACTGGCACACAGCTCGGACACCCATGCATACCCCACAAGACATGCCACAAGAGGTCTCTTCACAGTCCCCAAGTCCAGAACAGACTATGGGAGGCACACAGTACTACATAGAGCCATGACTACATGGAACTCTATTCCACATTAAGAAACTGACGCAAGCAGTAAAATTAGATTTAAAACACAGATAAAAAAACACCTAATGGAACAGTGGGGACTGTGAAACAACACAAACATTGGCACAGACACACGCACACACACACACACACACACACACACACACGGATTTAGTACTGTAGGTATGTGGTAGTGGTGGAGTAGGGGCCTGAGGGCACACAGTGTGTTGTGAAATCTGTGAATGTATTGTAATGTTTTAAAATTGTATAAACTGCCTGAATTTTGCTTGACCCCAAGAAGAGTAGCTGCTGCTTTGGCAGCAACTAATGAGGATCCATAATAAATACAAATACAAATACTAATGTGCTTCATTTTAAGTATTTATATAGCAACTTTAGTTGTGATACAAACTTTATCAAAAATATATAGGCCGATGGGCTAGGCTACATGAGGTGTGTGACTATGATTAGAAAAAGTTGCAAAAAAAAGACTGTGCTGTTTCTTGCCTTATTGCTGTGATTTCTGTAATACTAAAGAGAGAGAGAGAGAGACAAACTTCACACACCAGTCAGAGTTATACTTAAACTACACCTTTAATAATAATTAAGCTTTGCAATAGCATTTGACTTTCAACAATTCACTATCTCTAATGAATTGTTGAGAGTCCCAACATAATGGCAACTTAGTTATTTTATAGCAAAGATTCACCCCCCTAGTCGACATGACAAACCACAGATAATAGGAACTGTTCACAAAGAAAAACTTTTACTTGAGAGAGGAGTATCCCATAGCCAGATAGCATTCGCTATAAATTATTGTTCAGTTTGGTCTCTAAAACGAGGTTCTAATCTCGTTCCTGGTACTTCATAGTACAAAACACCAACTCATCCAATGGCATATATCAATTGTCAACTCTAGATACTCCCATCTCAAGTAAACCCCCTCTTGATCCCACTCCTGGACAAGCTCACTGAGGGGAGTGAGCCTCTAGGTCATACAATATCCCAAGATAAGTGCAACATCAGAGGGGACATACAATGGTTCCAGACACTGCCATACACCTCCCCCCAATGGGAGAAGGAGGGAGTGACTGGCTCACAGACATTGTGGAGAAAAATAATTGGTTCCCCATTAATCACGCCATCCCTTCACATGATTTAAGAATAGGTAAAGACACATTCACATAAGAAGACAATGTTCCATTCTGTCCTCTTCCCTTTCTGATATTCTGCATAGCACCAGGGACATGTGAAAGACAATCCTGACCTCTCTCCTCTCTGGGCCCCAAGTGACTGAGCCCTAGCAGAGAAGGGAAAAGTGCAACTGCCAACACTATAGTCCAAAGGGATACATTCTAATGACAAGTATCTCACATAAGCATATTATGCAAATAAAACATTTTATCTATGTTACCAAACTAATTCTGATTCATCCGCCACATTGCACACAATCTGGGCATCATTCACAAGTGATAATATATCATTCACAAGTGATAATATATCATTCACAAGTGATAGGCTAATATTGTCACACATCAGACTATTCTTGATTTAATCTTTTATTTACATATACCAAATAATGTATGTTTGAAACTAATTTTCATTTAAAATGGACCATTATCATGCACCTGTCTCAGAACATGGGCATGGGAAAAAATACATGTCATCTATGCACGTAAATAGCGAATGGATGACACTTTTCCAGTGGTTAATGCCAGCCAGGTAGGCTATAGTCCTGTTGTAAAGAGAAGCAATGTGCTTAATATTAGGAAAGTTGAGAAATAAATATATTAGGTCTAGCCTGTAGAAAGCTGATGGGGTCCTCCTATTTTTAATAAAGGCCATCAAAACAGAGTTTTTCACACAGTTACATAGCCTATAGAAATGTTGCGCAACATGAGCTCATGGACTCTAATGAAGTGTTTGAGTATATTATGATTATATTTGCATTGATGTCAGAATGATTGGAGGGACAATAGAGTGCTGAGTACCAGGCAGTTAGCAAATTTGGTAGACTACTAATGACCATCAGCAGCCACAGATCTTGGAGAAGCTTAGTGATTTAAAGGTCATGTAGAATTTGACAGCGGTCATGACTCATGACTGCCGATGTGGAGGTAATACGGTCACGGCAACAGCCCTAGTGTCAACTCTTTTTTAATACTTATTTCTAGACCTCTCTCACCCCCAAGGTTATCCTAAACCCATCCTCCAGTATCCAAAGCAAATGAGAAAATCCCTGAATTTCTTCATTTTCAATTTGTCTAGATTCTCCCATTTTTCGATGTTCTTTCTGGGGTTCCTCCAGTGTGAGTGATGGAGCAGGAATGTATCTAGTTTTCTAGCCCATTTGGTGCCAGCAGCAGTTAGTTTAATGTTGTGTGTCTAATGTCCACAGGCAGCCATGTTCTGTAATGATGGTAAATTACCATGGTGGCCGATGATGATGATGATGTGTGCTATGAGGACATTTAAAGAGCCACTCTTGTGGTATAATTAGTGAACATGGGGCGATGGCTTCATATAGATGGAGTACTGTGGAGATATAGAGACCAAAACTGCCCCTCTATTGGAAACAGTTCTTACCCCTCATATCAATCCCTCTCTATCGCTTCACTCTCGTTTCACCCTCTCACCCATCACACTTCAAAACACTAGACTCACACCCCATCTCCCCCTCGACACCTCTACACCTCTCCTCTAGTTATCCATCACGGACTCAGATGACAACATCTCTGGTAATCCCTCTATCTATCAAATGTACTTACAATCCTTACATTAGCAGATGTCACAAAGTGCTATACAGAAACCCAGCCTAAAACCCCCCAAAAGCAAGCAATGCAGATTTAGAAGCATGGTGGCTAGGAAAAACTCCTTAGAAAGGCAGGAACATAAGAAGAAACCGAGAGAGGAACCATGCTCTAACAGGTGGACAGTTCTCTTCTGGCTGTGCCGGGTGGAGATTATAAGAGTACTTGGCCATTAAGGCCAGATTGCTCTTCAATATGTTCAACCGTTCATAGATGACCAGCAGGTTTAAATAATAATCACAGTGGTTGTAGAGGGTGCAACAGGTCAGTACCTCACGAGGAAATGTCAGATGGCTTTTCAAAGCCAATAATTCAGAGGCAGAGACAGCAGGTGCGGGAGAGAGAGAGAGAGAGAGACAGCAGGTGCGAGAGAGAGAGAGAGAGAGACAGCAGGTGCGAGAGAGAGAGAGAGAGAGAGAGACAGCAGGTGCGAGAGAGAGAGAGAGAGAGAGAGACAGCAGGTGCGAGAGAGAGAGAGAGAGAGACAGCAGGTGCGAGAGAGAGAGAGAGAGAGACAGCAGGTGCGAGAGAGAGAGAGAGAGACAGCAGGTGCGAGAGAGAGAGAGAGAGAGAGAGAGACAGCAGGTACGAGAGAGACAGAGACAGAGACAGAGACAGAGACAGAGAGAGAGAGAGAGAGAGAGAGAGAGAGAGAGAGAGAGAGAGAGAGAGAGAGAGAGAGAGAGAGAGAGAGAGAGAGAGAGAGAGAGAGAGAGAGAGAGACAGACAGAGAGAGAGAGAGAGAGAGACAGAGAGACAGAGAGACAGAGAGACAGAGAGACAGATATGCAGGTCCGGTACAAGGTAACACGTCTGGTGAGCAGGTCAGGGTTCCATAGCGCAGTATAGACAGTTGAAATTGGAGCAGCAGCACGTCCAGGTGTTTTGGGGACAGCCAGGAGTCATCAGGCCAGGTAGTCCTGAGGCACAGTCCTAGGGAGAGAGAATTAGAGGGAGCACACTTACATTCACATAGGACACCAGATAAGACAGGAGAAACTCCACTCTCCTGTCCTCCCTCTCTCCACCACTCCTTCCCTCCCTCTCTCCACCTTTCCTGTCCTCCCTCTCTCCACCTCTCCTGTCCCGCCTCTCTCCACATCGCCTGTCCCACCTCTCTCCACCTCTCCTGTCCTCCCTCTATCCACCTCTCCTTCCCTCCCTCTCTCCACCTCTCCCCTCCCTCTCTCCACCTCTCCTTCCCTCCCTCTCTCCACCTCTCCCCTCCCTCTCTCCACCTCTCCTTCCTTACCTCTCTCCACATCTCCTTCCTTACCTCTCTCCATCTCTCCTGTTCTCCCTCTCTCCACCTATCCTTCCTTCCCTCCCTCTCTCCACCTCTCCTTCCTTACCCCTCTCCACCTGTCCTTCCCTGCCTCTCTCCACCTCTCATTCCCTCCCTCTCTCCACATATCCTTCCCTCCCTCTCTCCACCTCTCCATCTCTCCTTCCTCACCTCTCTCCATCTCTCCTGTTCTCCCTCTCTCCACCTATCCTTCCTTCCCTCTCTCCACCTCTCCTTCCTTTCCTCTCTCCACCTCTCATTCCCTCCCTCTCTCCAACTCTCTTTCCCTCCCTCTCTCCAACTCTCCTTCCCTCCCTCTATCCTTCTCTCATACCCTCCCTCTCTCCATCTCTCCTGTCCTCCCTCTCTCCATCTCTCCTGTCCTCCCTCTCTCCACCTCTCCTTCACTCCCTCTCTCCACCTCTCATTCCCTCCCTCTCTCCACCTCTCATTCCCTCCCTCTCCACCTCTCATCCCCTCCCTCTCTCCACCTCTCCTGTCATTCCTCTCTCCACCTATCCTGCCCTCCTTCTCTCTACCTCTCCTGCCCTCTCTCTCTCCTTCCCTCCCTCTCTCCATCTCTCCTGTCTTCCCTCTCTCCACCTCTCCTTCCCTATCTCTCTCCACCTCTCCTTCCCTATCTCTCTCCACCTCTCCTTCCCTATCTCTCTCCACCTCTCCTTCCCTATCTCTCTCCACCTCTCCTTCCCTCCCTCTCTCCATCTCTCCTGTGCTCCCTCTCTCCACCTCTCATTCTCTCCCTCTCTCCACCTCTCATTCCCTCCCTCTCTCCACTTCTCCTTCCCTATCTCTCTCCACCTCGCCTTCCATATCTCTCTCCACCTATCCTGCCCTCCCTTTCTCCACCTCTCCTTCCCTATCTCTCTCCACTTCTCCTTCCCTATCTCTCTCCACCTCTCCTTCCCTATCTCTCCACCTCTCCTTCCCTCCCTCTCTCCACCTCTCCTTCCCTCCCTCTCTCCATCTCTCCTGTCCTTCCTCTCTCCACTTTCTCATTATTCTTCTATCATATCCTCTCTCTCTTCAACTTTCTTCTTCTTTCTCCAGCTCCCTTCTCCTCTCCCTTTCTCTCCTCCTCCTCCTTCCACACTATAACCATCACTCTATCCGCTCCGTTCTTCAGTCTCATACCATTCCACTTGTGTTCCTTTTTTACGAGGCAGCCATTTCAGAGGCGAGGGAGCCGAAGTTTAACCCAGACTTTCTTTGATGTGACAATAGTTAGGGTTCGGGGAGGAATTTTTATTTCAAAATGTCGCTGGTCAATGTCACACTTTCATGGTAGTTGTAAGGAAGGACTTTTGTGTTTCAGCCAGTAAAATCATCATAAACTTTCAGGATAAATCTCCCATTCCCTTTTAGCATGCAGGGACAGGAATCTGTCTATGAAAATTGAACAACAGGAATCAGTCTATGAAAATTCAGAGTGAGCCATTTCAACATGGAATACACTTTGAGTCAGAGCAGAGTAAGAGCAGTAACAGCTAATGTCATACTGTATATTGGTATTACAATACAGATGGATATCTTTATGTGATTGAACTATTTCTAGGGGTGCAGCAGAGAGTAGAATATAGGAAATATTTCCCAGTTCTTTTCACTTTTCATTTCAAGAGCCGTTCCCAATAACTTGATCTCTCGTTTTATGGAGAAACATATTTTTGTGGTTTGGGTTTATTGTAGCCAGTAAAATGGGTGTCGCTTTCCTCAGGGTTTTGTATTCATTTTGTAACGTGCCAATTACCCTTTAAAGGTTAAATAACCAATCAGAAAACTTCCCGTGTTTGACTCTCACTTTTTAATGACCTCACTGGCACGCGCTAATGACACAGAGAGTTGTGATGTCAAATGGGTTTTATGCATGGCCCGACCGGCATGGCCCAATTGCAATCAGAATGATGCAGCACATCTCTCTCTCTTTAACACAGAAGCAAGCAAACTCAAATCAACACCAGAGTGACTAAAAATAAGTCCAATATAAGTCCTATAGAACCCACTTCCTCCCTGATTACACATCTCTAACAGGGCTCTGCATCCCAGATTGAGAGGCAAAGAGTAGGAGAATGCTCGGGGGGGTTTCAGCGCCAGGTGCCTGCCCACTACAAACATATACACATTTACAGAGATACACGCATCCGCTAAACAGCATATTTCCTGTGTTTGGCATCATACACAGTCATCAATACTGCAACCCAATACCCTCCTTTCGAGATTATGATTCACCCTCACCAACTTCCCTTTCATTCTCAGTCTCACTCTCGCCCCTGGAGAAAAATATGGAAGGAGACAGAGAGGTTTCCATCTCTCTCATCAGTCTCTACTTCACTGAGAGACAATGAGCTGCTGGTAGGTTAGCCAATTTCTCTGAAACAGAGCATGATTGGGCTGATTGAGATGATGGACCCCGCACACACACACACACACACACACACACACACACACACATATACACACACACGTATGCATGCACGCGAGCACACAAACACACACATGCTGGCAGTGTGTGATGGACAGGGAAGGGCACTGAGATCACTGCGTGACAAGGCAGGAAATCAGTGTGGTAACCAGGATGTTATTAACCAGATGCTGCAGCTGTAACTCCTCCTCCAACACACACACACACAGACACACATCCTAACCAACACTCACACACACTTCACACAGCACACACACAGCACACACACACACACACACACACACAGGACACATGCCAAAAAACACACAGCACACACTCCCTTCCACTCGCTCACAAATACACTGTAAAGTGCAGACACCAACGCTGCTGGTTGATGGTTATGGGTGTTGATGGGCCAATCTCAGATCTGCTTCACCTTCCTAAACACTTCAACCTGACTGCTTCACGTTCCTAAACCCTTCAACCTGACTGCTTCACGTTCCTAAACACTTCAACCTGACTGCTTCACGTTCCTAAACACTACAACCTGACTGCTTCACGTTCCTAAACCCTTCAACCTGACTGCTTCACGTTCCTAAACACTTCAACCTGACTGCTTCACGTTCCTAAACCCTTCAACCTGACTGCTTCACATTCCTAAACCCTTCAACCTGACTGCTTCACGTTCCTAAACCCTTCAACCTGACTGCTTCACGTTCCTAAACCCTTCAACCTGACTGCTTCACGTTCCTAAACCCTTCAACCTGACTGCTTCACGTTCCTAAACACTTCAACCTGACTGCTTCACGTTCCTAAACCCTTCAACCTGACTGATTCACGTTCCTAAACCCTTCAACCTGACTGCTTCACGTTCCTAAACACTTCAACCTGACTGCTTCACGTTCCTAAACCCTTCAACCTGACTGCTTCACGTTCCTAAACCCTTCAACCTGACTGCTTCACGTTCCTAAACACTACAACCTGACTGCCTCACGTTCCTAAACCCTTCAACCTGACTGCTTCACGTTCCTAAACACTACAACCTGACTGCCTCACGTTCCTAAACCCTTCAACCTGACTGCTTCACGTTCCTAAACACTTCAACCTGACTGCTTCACGTTCCTAAACACTTCAACCTGACTGCTTCACGTTCCTAAACACTTCAACCTGACTGCTTCACATTCCTAAACACTTCAACCTGACTGCTTCACGTTCCTAAACACTTCAACCTGACTGCTTCACGTTCCTAAACCCTTCAACCTGACTGCTTCACGTTCCTAAACACTTCAACCTGACTGCTTCACGTTCCTAAACACTTCAACCTGACTGATTCACGTTCCTAAACACTTCAACCTGACTGCTTCACGTTCCTAAACACTTCAACCTGACTGCTTCACGTTCCTAAACACTTCAACCTGACTGCTTCACGTTCCTAAACACTTCAACCTGACTGCTTCACGTTCCTAAACACTTCAACCTGACTGCTTCACGTTCCTAAACACTTCAACCTGACTGCTTCACGTTCCTAAACACTTCAACCTGACTGCTTCACGTTCCTAAACACTACAACCTGACTGCCTCACGTTCCTAAACCCTTCAACCTGACTGCTTCACCTTCCTAAACCCTTCAACCCGACTGCTTCACCTTCCTAAACACTTCAACCTGACTGCCTCACGTTCCTAAACACTTCAACCTGACTGCCTCACGTTCCTAAACACTTCAACCTGACTGCCTCACGTTCCTAAACACTTCAACCTGACTGCCTCACGTTCCTAAACACTTCAACCTGACCAGAGACAGGCCAAGAAGGGGCCCACATACACACTGAAGCGTGGCTTCTGAGGAGATTGAATAATTAAAGTGTGTGTGTCCGTGTGTGTATGATGTGTGTAATTGATTGGGTCTGGACAGGAGGCAGAAAGGCAGGCGTGTGGTCCGGCCCATGGAGAGACGGGACAGTGTTGAGAGGGCAATAGTTCACTGGAGAGAGACACACACGCACACACAAACACGCACACACAGGCACATGCACACACACACACACACACACACACATACTCCATTACCGATAATGAGATGATAATGAGATGATAATCCCAGGGCATACGTACATCCAATTACAAGTGATTAAGGAGTTGACTCTGTCTGAGGAGATGATAAATTATCCGTGGTTTCTGGGATCCTTACAGAATGACAGCCTGCCTCTCTATGATCAGAGAGGAGATGGAAGGTCTGGGAGAAGAGAGAGAGAGATGGGTAGAGTTGTAGAAAGAGGAGGAGGAGTAAAGGGGGGAAGAGAGAGAGATGGTAGAGAGGTAGAAAGAGGAGGAGGAGTAAAGGGGGAAGGAAGAGAGATAGATTGTAGAGAGGTAGAAAGAAGAGGAGGAGTAAAGGGGGGAAGAGAGAGAGATGGTAGAGAGGTAGAAAGAAGGGGAGGAGTAAAGGGGGGAAAGAGAGAGATAGATGGTAGAGAGGTAAAAAGATGGGGGGGAGTAAAGGGGGGAAGAGAGAGAGATAGATGGTAGAGAGGTAGAAAGAAGAGGAGGAGTAAAGGGGGATGAGAGAGATAGATGGAAGAGAGGTAGAAAGATGGGGGGAGTAACGGGGGGGAGAGAGAGAGATAGATGGTAGAGAGGTAGAAAGAAGAGGATGAGTAAAGGGGGGAAGAGAGTGATAGATGGTAGAGAGGTAGAAAGAAGAGGATGAGTAAAGGGGGGAAGAGAGAGAGATGGTAGAGAGGTAGAAAGAGGAGGAGGATTAAAGGGGGTAAGGAAGATAGATAGATGGTAGAGAGGTAGAAAGATGGGGAGGAGTAAAGGGGGGAAGAGAGAGAGATAGATGGTAGAGAGGTAGAAAGAAGGGGATGAGTAAAGGGGGGGAAGAGAGAGATAGATGGTAGAGAGGTAGAAAGAAGAGGATGAGTAAAGGGGGGGAAGAGAGAGATAGATGGTAGAGAGGTAGAAAGAAGAGGATGAGTAAAGGGGGGGAAGAGAGAGATAGATGGTAGAGAGGTAGAAAGAGGAGGAGGAGTAAAGGGGGGAAGAGAGAGATAGATGGTAGAGAGGTAGAAAGAAGAGGATGAGTAAAGGGGGGGAAGAGAGAGATAGATGGTAGAGAGGTAGAAAGATGGGGAGGAGTAAAGGGGGGAAGAGATAGATGGTAGAGAGGTAGAAAGAAGGGGATGAGTAAAGGGGGGAAGAGAGAGATAGATGGTAGAGAGGTAGAAAGAAGAGGATGAGTAAAGGGGGGGAAGAGAGAGATAGATGGTAGAGAGGTAGAAAGATGGGGAGGAGTAAAGGGGGGAAAGAGAGAGATAGATGGTAGAGAGGTAAAAAGAAGGAAGGGGAGTAAAGGGGGGAAGAGAGAGGGATAGATGGTAGAGAGGTAGAAAGAAGAGGAGGAGTAAAGGGGGGAAGAGAGAGATAGATGGAAGAGAGGTAGAAAGATGGGGGGAGTAAAGGGGGGAAGAGAGAGAGATAGATGGTAGAGAGGTAGAAAGAAGAGGATGAGTAAAGGGGGGAAGAGAGAGATAGATGGTAGAGAGGTAGAATGAAGAGGATGAATAAAGGGGGGAAGAGAGAGAGATGGTAGAGAGGTAGAAAGAGGAGGAGGAGTAAAGGGGGTAAGGAAGAGAGATAGATGGTAGAGAGGTAGAAAGATGGGGAGGAGTAAAGGGGGGAAGAGAGAGAGATAGATGGTAGAGAGGTAGAAAGAAGGGGATGAGTAAAGGGGGGGAAGAGAGAGATAGATGGTAGAGAGGTAGAAAGAAGAGGATGAGTAAAGGGGGGGAAGAGAGAGATAGATGGTAGAGAGGTAGAAAGAAGAGGATGAGTAAAGGGGGGGAAGAGAGAGATAGATGGTAGAGAGGTAGAAAGAGGAGGAGGAGTGAAGGGGGGAAGAGAGAGATAGATGGTAGAGAGGTAGAAATAAGAGGTTGAGTAAAGGGGGGGAAGAGAGAGATAGATGGTAGAGAGGTAGAAAGATGGGGAGGAGTAAAAGGGGGAAGAGATAGATGGTAGAGAGGTAGAAAGAAGGGGATGAGTAAAGGGGGGAAGAGAGAGATAGATGGTAGAGAGGTAGAAAGAAGAGGATGAGTAAAGGGGGGGAAGAGAGAGATAGATGGTAGAGAGGTAGAAAGATGGGGAGGAGTAAAGGGGGGAAGAGAGAGATAGATGGAAGAGAGGTAGAAAGATGGGGGGAGTAAAGGGGGGAAGAGAGAGAGATAGATGGTAGAGAGGTAGAAAGAAGAGGATGAGTAAAGGGGGGAAGAGAGAGATAGATGGTAGAGAGGTAGAAAGAAGAGGATGAGTAAAGGGGGGAAGAGAGAGAGATGGTAGAGAGGTAGAAAGAGGAGGAGGATTAAAGGGGGTAAGGAAGATAGATAGATGGTAGAGAGGTAGAAAGATGGGGAGGAGTAAAGGGGGGAAGAGAGAGAGATAGATGGTAGAGAGGTAGAAAGAAGGGGATGAGTAAAGGGGGGGAAGAGAGAGATAGATGGTAGAGAGGTAGAAAGAAGAGGATGAGTAAAGGGGGGGAAGAGAGAGATAGATGGTAGAGAGGTAGAAAGAAGAGGATGAGTAAAGGGGGGGAAGAGAGAGATAGATGGTAGAGAGGTAGAAAGAGGAGGAGGAGTAAAGGGGGGAAGAGAGAGATAGATGGTAGAGAGGTAGAAAGAAGAGGATGAGTAAAGGGGGGGAAGAGAGAGATAGATGGTAGAGAGGTAGAAAGATGGGGAGGAGTAAAGGGGGGAAGAGATAGATGGTAGAGAGGTAGAAAGAAGGGGATGAGTAAAGGGGGGAAGAGAGAGATAGATGGTAGAGAGGTAGAAAGAAGAGGATGAGTAAAGAGGGGGAAGAGAGAGATAGATGGTAGAGAGGTAGAAAGATGGGGAGGA
Organism: Salvelinus alpinus; assembly: GCF_045679555.1. Lineage (NCBI taxonomy): Eukaryota > Metazoa > Chordata > Actinopteri > Salmoniformes > Salmonidae > Salvelinus > Salvelinus alpinus. The sequence goes on along the minus strand of NC_092108.1, from coordinate 16,926,766 downwards.
GTAAAGGGGGGAAAGAGAGAGATAGATGGTAGAGAGGTAGAAAGATGGGGGGAGTAAAGGGGGGAAGAGAGAGAGATAGATGGTAGAGAGGTAGAAAGAAGAGGATGAGTAAAGGGGGGAAGAGAGAGATAGATGGTAGAGAGGTAGAAAGAGGAGGAGGAGTAAAGGGGGTAAGGAAGAGAGATAGATGGTAGAGAGGTAGAAAGATGGGGAGGAGTAAAGGGGGGAAGAGAGAGAGATAGATGGTAGAGAGGTAGAAAGAAGGGGATGAGTAAAGGGGGGGAAGAGAGAGATAGATGGTAGAGAGGTAGAAAGAAGAGGATGAGTAAAGGGGGGGAAGAGAGAGATAGATGGTAGAGAGGTAGAAAGAGGAGGAGGAGTGAAGGGGGGAAGAGAGAGATAGATGGTAGAGAGGTAGAAATAAGAGGTTGAGTAAAGGGGGGGAAGAGAGAGATAGATGGTAGAGAGGTAGAAAGATGGGGAGGAGTAAAAGGGGGAAGAGATAGATGGTAGAGAGGTAGAAAGAAGGGGATGAGTAAAGGGGGGAAGAGAGAGATAGATGGTAGAGAGGTAGAAAGAAGAGGATGAGTAAAGGGGGGGAAGAGAGAGATAGATGGTAGAGAGGTAGAAAGATGGGGAGGAGTAAAGGGGGGAAGAGAGAGATAGATGGAAGAGAGGTAGAAAGATGGGGGGAGTAAAGGGGGGAAGAGAGAGAGATAGATGGTAGAGAGGTAGAAAGAAGAGGATGAGTAAAGGGGGGAAGAGAGAGATAGATGGTAGAGAGGTAGAAAGAAGAGGATGAGTAAAGGGGGGAAGAGAGAGAGATGGTAGAGAGGTAGAAAGAGGAGGAGGAGTAAAGGGGGTAAGGAAGAGAGATAGATGGTAGAGAGGTAGAAAGATGGGGAGGAGTAAAGGGGGGAAGAGAGAGAGATAGATGGTAGAGAGGTAGAAAGAAGGGGATGAGTAAAGGGGGGGAAGAGAGAGATAGATGGTAGAGAGGTAGAAAGAAGAGGATGAGTAAAGGGGGGGAAGAGAGAGATAGATGGTAGAGAGGTAGAAAGAAGAGGATGAGTAAAGGGGGGGAAGAGAGAGATAGATGGTAGAGAGGTAGAAAGAGGAGGAGGAGTAAAGGGGGGAAGAGAGAGATAGATGGTAGAGAGGTAGAAAGAAGAGGATGAGTAAAGGGGGGGAAGAGAGAGATAGATGGTAGAGAGGTAGAAAGATGGGGAGGAGTAAAGGGGGGAAGAGATAGATGGTAGAGAGGTAGAAAGAAGGGGATGAGTAAAGGGGGGAAGAGAGAGATAGATGGTAGAGAGGTAGAAAGAAGAGGATGAGTAAAGGGGGGGAAGAGAGAGATAGATGGTAGAGAGGTAGAAAGATGGGGAGGAGTAAAGGGGGGAAGAGAGAGATAGATGGTAGAGAGGTAGAAAGAAGAGGAGGAGTAAAGGGGGGAAGAGAGAGAGATGGTAGAGAGGTAGAAAGAAGCGGATGAGTAAAGGGGGAAGAGAGAGATAGATGGTAGAGAGGTAGAAAGAAGAGGAGGAGTAAAGGGGGGAAGAGAGAGAGATATATGGTAGAGAGGTAGAGAGATGGGGAGGAGTAAAGGGGGGGAAGAGAGAGACAGATGGTAGAGATGTAGAAAGAAGAGGATGAGTAAAGGGGGGGAAGAGAGAGATAGATGGTAGAGAGGTAGAAAGATGGGGAGGAGTAAAGGGGGGAAGAGAGAGATAGATGGTAGAGAGGTAGAACAATGGGGAGGAGTAAAGGGGGGGAAGAGAGAGATAAATGGTAGAGAGGTAGAAAGAAGAGGATGAGTAAAGGGGGGAAGAGAGAGAGATAGATGGTAGAGAGGTAGAAAGAAGAGGAGGAGTAAAGGGGGGAAGAGAGAGATAGATGGTAGAGAGGTAGAAAGAAGAGGATGAGTAAAGGGGGGAAGAGAGAGATAGATGGTAGAGAGGTAGAAAGAAGAGGATGAGTAAAGGGGGGAAGAGAGAGATAGATGGTAGAGAGGTAGAAAGAAGAGGATGAGTAAAGGGGGGAAGAGAGAGATAGATGGTAGAGAGGTAGAAAGAAGAGGAGGAGTAAAGGGGGGAAGAGAGAGAGATGGTAGAGAGGTAGAAAGAAGCGGATGAGTAAAGGGGGAAGAGAGAGATAGATGGTAGAGAGGTAGAAAGAAGAGGAGGAGTAAAGGGGGGAAGAGAGAGAGATATATGGTAGAGAGGTAGAGAGATGGGGAGGAGTAAAGGGGGGGAAGAGAGAGACAGATGGTAGAGATGTAGAAAGAAGAGGATGAGTAAAGGGGGGGAAGAGAGAGATAGATGGTAGAGAGGTAGAAAGATGGGGAGGAGTAAAGGGGGGAAGAG